>NC_046331.1:10765446-10767946 GCF_009819535.1 Lacerta agilis | reverse complement strand
CTGATTTCTAGCATTTGGGGTTCAGAAGCACAGTGCTTCTGACTTGGAGGCAGAACATAATCAGGGGCTGCTTGCCATGATGGCTGCCTTATCCGCAATGAATTTGTCTAATCCTATTTTAAAAGCCAGCTGAATTGGTGACAATTCAAGCTAGAGGGAGACCCCTTCACAGCAGTTTAAGGCATTTGGTTTGTATTTCCCTCACATGCCCAGTAAAATCTACCATGGCCAGCTCTTCTTGTCTGTGAGATTTGTTTTAAGAAGAGCTTTGCTCAGGGTTTGAAATATAATGTCGAATCACAACCCTAGATTTGCATGAAAAATTAGGATTGGGAAGGTGAAAAGCAAGATTAGTAACTGCCCAGGGTGGGAAGTGGAAGCTCTAGGGGTTAATGTGGAGGGAGTAGCAGCGCAAACTGGCAATCACAGTTAGGAGGGGAACAACCCCTAGCAGTAGAATAAAAAACATTATCAGGCACCTTGAGGGCCCAGTGGTTGAATGATGAGCTAGCCATTAAAAATAAAAACCAAACAAGTTACAGTGCCACAGAATGTAAACCTATGTTGCACCCTTTATGATTCCACACTGGAATATTTTGGTAAACTCCATCTGTGATGTCAGCATGATGTCATAGTCCGCATCAATATGCTGAGATGACACTGGAGGTCCCCCGTGCTCCCACACATCTTCAGACTGGGCCACTGCTTTCCCATTTCATAAGAGATAGAGACAACATTAAGACTTGTCCTGAGCACTGGTGCTTTCCCTTAGCGATGATTAACACTGTGCTTTTTTCCATTTATTTAAGAAATTTGCTGAAGAGAAGAATTAAAGAGTGATGAAAAGAGCGGCAGAACAGCTATCCAAACCGTTTATTTGTTCAGGTTTTCTCCTTACAATAGGAAGATTATGTCTAATGACAATATGATTCCGAGGTGAAAAATGACATGCTGAATTTTTACCAAAAGAAAAATTAATCTTGCAAGTCTGGCTATAAATCATATTATGTCAGTAAAAGTAACACAACTGTTTTTATTAACAGATGTGGGGGCATTATATATATTTAAAAAATCAACTCACTGGTTGCAGCATATTATGCAGTACTGAGATCATTAAATATTTCGTGGCATTCTGAAAAAAGCAATTTGAGCTTAACGGGAAAAGGACTCAGAGGAAGATTGGGGAACGGCTTCGTATAAAGAACAAAACACCTTGAAATGTTTTCACAAGGGGCACTGAACAACAGAGGACTTTATACAGTTGTGTTATCTGATGTGGGGTTTTAACCCACTTATTTTCAAATGGTGCTCTTGGGGTCCACAACAAGAAATAGGAAGGCCAAAATGATAAGACACATTTTCTGGGGTAGCAGCCTGCTCACGGTTATGAGTCTTCCCCTGCAATGCACAGCCACAGGGGAAGGTTGGGTGTGGTCACAGTTTTGGGTGATGGGATGCAGGAAAAGGCTGTCTAATACCAGGACAGATTATTTAGCCCAATATTCTGATGGGGTTTGTAATGTAGTTCAAAGTTAAACTATGGAACTTGCACCCACAGGGGACTGTGATGGCCACCAACTTGGATTTTACTAAGCTATAGTGATGCGTTTATTCGTTTATACAGTGGTACCTTGGGTTGTGAACTTAATTCGTTCCGGAGGTCCATTCTTAACCCGAAACTGTTCTTAACCTGAGGCGCGCTTTCACTAATGGGGCCTCCCGCTGCCACCGCACTGCCAGCGTGAGATTTCTGTTCTCATCCTGGGGCAAAGTTTGTAACCCGGAGCAACTATTTCTGGGTTAGCGGAGTTTGTAACCCAAAGCATCTGTAACCTGAGGTATCACTGTAAACTCATTTCTATACTGCCTTTTGGTACATAGCTCAAAAAAACAACAACACAAAACCCTGTGTACCTTTAGGGCAAATGCACCTTGACTCAACCCCACCCATCACTGACATCCATGACAGTACATAGACAGGCCCCCTCTAACTCTTGGTCGGATGTGCTTTTGTCTCTAGCCTCCTTTATCACTTATGAACCTCATACTGCTGGTTGGAGATTTATGAGGAACATATGAAGCTCCCACACATCTTCAGACTGGAAGCAGCCTTATACTGAGTTCAGACCATTTGTCCATCTAGCTCAGTACTTATTGTCTACACTTGCTGGCAGTGGTTCTCTAGGGCTTCAGACAGGGTTCTCTGCCAGCCCTATCTTGATATCAGGAATTGAACCTGGGACCTTCTGCATGCAAAGCAGATGCTCTAAGCTAAGCCCCTTTCTTCCAACCCTGCCCAGCGCTCATCCAGGCACATTATCACTGTGCCTGCCATTGAATCTACTAAATAATTGCCAACAATGCATGCCTCACCCGTGTCATGTGCTGCAGTTGGCTATGCTCGCTTGAAAGCTAAATTAGCATGATGATTAGACCTTGATCTTCCTTCATTCAGCAGCCTCCTCACTCACTCACTGATTCCTCCCACAAACAAGTATTC